>NC_134538.1:25267010-25269209 GCF_050624435.1 Tenrec ecaudatus | reverse complement strand
GACCCTAACGCTAACGCTAACCCTAACCCTAACCCTAACCCTAACCCTAACCCTAACGCAAACCCTAACCCTAACCCTTACCCTATCCCTTACCCTGTCCCTAAACCTAACGCTAAGGCTAACCCTAACCCTAACCCTAACGCTAACCCTAAACCTAACGCTAACGCTAACCCTAACCGTAACCCAAACACTAAACCTAAACCTAACCCTAACCCTAACCCTAACACGAACCCTAACCCTAACCCTAACTCTATCGCTAACCCTAACCCTAACCCTAATCCTAACCCTAACACTAACCCTAACCCTAACCCTAACACTAATCCTAACCCTAACGCTAAAGCTAACCCTAACGCAAACCGTAACACAAACCCTAAACCTAAACCTAACCCTAACCCAAACCTTAACCCTAACCCTCACACTAACCCTAACCGTAACCCTAACGCTATCGCTAACCCTAACCCTAAACGTAACCCTAACCCTAACGGTAACGCTAACCCTAACCGTAACCCTAAACTTAACCCTAACCCTAACCCTAACCCTAAACCTAACCTAACCCTAATGCTAACGCTAACCCTAACCCTAACCCTAACGCTAACGCTAACCCTAACCCTAACGTTAACCCTAAGCCTAACCCAAACTCTAACCCTAAACTTAATCCTAACCCTAACGCTAACGCTAACCGTAACCCTAAAGCTAACCCTAACCCTAACCCTAACCCTAACCCTAACGCTAACCCTAACCCTAACCCTAACCCTAACCCTAACGCTAACCCTAACCCTAACCCTAACCCTAACCCTAACGGTAACCCTAACCCTAATACTAACCGTAAACCTAACGCTAACGCTAACTCTAACCCTAACCATAACCCTAACCCTAACCCTAACCCTAACACTAACCCTAACGCTAATCCTAACCCTAACCCTAACGCTAACCCTAAACCTAACCCTAACCCTAACGCTAACCCTAACTCTAACGCTAAACCTAACCCTAACCCAGACCCTAACCCTAACCCTAACACTAACCCTAACCCTAACCCTAACCCTAACCCTAAGCCTAAGGCTAACGCTAACAATAACGCTAACCCTAACGCTAACCCTAACCCTAACCCTAACCCTAACCCTAACCCTAACGCTAAACCTAACCCTAACCCTAACGCTAACGCTAACCCTAACCCTAACGCTAATTCTAACCCTAACCCTAACCCTAACCCTAAGCCTAACCCTAACCCTAACCCTAACCCTAACCCTAACGCTAACCCTAAACCTAAACCTAACCCTAAACCTAACCCTAAACCTACCCTAACCATAACCATAACGATAACCCTAACGCTAACGCTAACCCTAACGTTAACCCTAACCCTAACCCTAACCCTAACGATAACGCTAACCCTAACCCTTACCCTAACGCTAATGCTAACCCTAACGTTAACCCTAACCCTAACCCTAACCCTAACCCTAACCCTAACTCTAACCCTAAACCTAACCCTAACCCTAACGCTAACCCTAACCCTTACGCTAACCCTAACCCTAACCCTAACTCTAACCCTAACACTAACCCTAACCCTAACCCTAACCCTAACGCTAACCCTAACCCTAACCCTAAACTTAAACCTAACGCTAACCCTAACCCTAACCCTAACCCTGAACCTAACCCTAACCCTAATGCTAACGCTAACCCTAACCCTAACCCTAACGCTAACGCTAACCCTAACCCTAATCCTAACGTTAATCCTTAGCCTAACCCAGACTCTAACCCTAACCCTAATCCTAACCCTAACGCTAACCCTAACCCTAACCCTAACCCTAACGCTAACGCTAACCCTAACCCTAACCCTAACCCTAACCCTAACCCTAACGCTAACCCTAACCCTAACCCTTACCCTATCCCTTACCCTGTCCCTAAACCTAACGCTAAGGCTAACCCTAACCCTAACGTAACCCTAAACCTAACCCTAACGCTAACCCTAACCGTAACCCAAACACTAAACCTAAACCTAACCCTAACCCTAACCCTAACGCTAACCCTAACCCTAACCCTAACCCTAAACTTAACATTAACGCTAACCCTAACCCTAACCCTAACCCTGAACCTAACCCTAACCCTAATGCTAACGCTAACCCTAACCCTAACCCTAACGCTAACGCTAACCCTAACCCTAATCCTAACGTTAATCCTTAGCCTAACCCAGACTCTAAACCT
>NC_134538.1:25242010-25244510 GCF_050624435.1 Tenrec ecaudatus | reverse complement strand
AACCCTATCCCTAACCCTAACGCTAACCCTAACCCTAACCCTAACCGTAAACCTAATCCTAACACTAACCCTAACTCTAACGCTAACCCTAACTCTAACCCTAACCCTAACCCTAACCCTAACCCTAACGCTAAACCTAACCATAACCCTAATCCTAACACTAACCCTGCCCCTAAACCTAACACTAACCCTAACCCTAACCCTAACCCTAAACCTAACGCTAACCCTAACCCTAACCCTAATCCTAACCCTAACCCTAACGCTAACGCTAACCTTAAACCTAACCCTAACCCTAACCCTAACCCTAACGCTAACCCTAACCCTAACCCTAACCCTAACACTAACCCTAACCCTAACCCTAACACTAACCCTAACCCTAAACCTAACCCTAACCCTAACCGTAACCCAAACCCTAAACCTAAACCTAACCCTAACCCTAACACTAACCCTTACCCTAACACTAACCCTAACCCTAACCCTAACCCTAACGCTATCGCTAACCCTAACCCTAACCCTAACCCTAACCGTAACCCTAATCCTAACGCTAACGCTAACCCTAACCCTAACCATAACCCTAACCCTAAACCTAAACCTAATCCTAACCCTAACCGTAACCCAAACCCTAAACCTAAACCTAACCCTAACCCTAACACTAACCCTACCCTAACACTAACCCTAACCCTAACCCTAACCCTAACGCTATCGCTAACCCTAACACTAACCCTAACCGTAACCCTAACCCTAACGCTAACGCTAACCCTAACCCTAACCCTAAACTTAACCCTAACGCTAACCCTAACCCTAACCCTAACCCTAAACCTAACCCTAACCCTAAAGCTAACGCTAACACTAACCCTAACACTAATGCTAACGCTAACACTAATCCTAACCCTAACGTTAACCCTAAGCCTAACCCAGACTCTAACCCTAACCCTAATCCTAACCCTAACGCTAACCCTAACCCTAACCCTAACCCTAACGCTAACGCTAACCCTAACCCTAAAGCTAACCCTAACCCTAACCCTAGCCCTAACCCTAACGCTAACCCTAATGCTAACGCTAACCCTAACCCTAACGCTAACGCTAACCCTAACCCTAACCCTAACGCTACCCCTAACGCTAACCCTAACCCTAAAACTAACCCTAACCCTAACGCTAACCCTAACGCTAACCCTAACCCTAAATCTAACCCTAATCCTAACCCTAACCCTAACCCTAACGCTAACCCTAACCCTATCCCTAACCCTAACGCTAACCCTCACCCTAACCCTAATCCTAACCCTAACCCTAACGCTAACGCCAACCCTAAGCCTAACCCTAACCCTAACCCTAAAGCTAACCCTAACCCTAACCCTAACACTAACCCTAACTCTAATCCTAACCCTAACGCTAACCCTAACCCTAACCCTAATCCTATCCCTAACCCTAACGCTAACGCTAACCCTAACCCTAAACCTACCCCTAACCCTTACCCTAACGCTAACCCTAACCCTAACCCTAACCCTAACACTAACCCTAACCCTAACACTAACACTAACCCTAACTCTAACCCTAACAATAACCCTAAACCTAACCCTAACCCTAACCCTAACCCTAACCCAAACACTAAACCTAAACCTAACCCTAACCCTAACCCTACCCTAACCCTAACCCTAACCGTAACCCTAACCCTAACGCTAACGCTAACCCTAACCCTAACCGTAACCCAAACCCTAAACCTAAACCTAACCCTAACCCAAACCCTAACCCTAACCCTCACACTAACCCTAACCCTAACCCTAACCCTAACGCTATCGCTAACCCTAACCCTAACCGTAACCCTAACCCTAACGCTAACGCTAACCCTAACCATAACCCTAAACTTAACCCTAACGCTAACCCTAACCCTAACCCTAACCCTAAACCTAACCCTAACCCTAATGCTAACGCTAACCCTAACACTAACCCTAACGCTAACGCTAACCCGAACCCTAACGTTAACCCTAAGCCTAACCCAAACTCTAACCCTAACCCTAATCCTAACCCTAACGCTAACCCTAACCCTAACCGTAACCCTAAACCTAACGCTAACCCTAACCCTAAAGCTAACCCTAACCCTAACCCAAACCCTAACGCTAACCCTAACGCTAACCCTAACCCTAACCCTAATACTAACCCTAAACCTAACGCTAACGCTAACGCTAACTCTAACCCTAACCATAACCCTAACCCAAACCCTAACCCTAACACTAACCCTAACGCTAATCCTAACCCTAACCCTAACGCTAACCCTAAACCTAACCCTAACCCTAACGCTAACGCTAACCCTAAACCTAACCCTAACGCTAATGCTAACCCTAATCCTAACGCTAACCCTAACCCTAACCCTATGCCTAACCCGAACCCTAACCCTAACTCTAACCCTAACGCTAACCCTAAACCTAAACCTAACGCTAAACCTAACCCTAACCCTAACCCTAACCCTTACCATAACCATAACCCTAACGCTAACGCTAACCCT
>NC_134538.1:22868639-22879410 GCF_050624435.1 Tenrec ecaudatus | reverse complement strand
CGCTAACCCTAACCCTAACCCTAACCCAAATCTAACCTAAGGCTAACCCTAACCCTAACCCTAAACCTAACCCTAACCCTAGCCCTAACCCTAACGCTAACCCTAACCCTAACCCTAACCCTAACCCTAACCTAACCCTAATCTTAACCCTAACCCTACGGCTAACCCTAACCCTAACCCTAACGCTAACGCTAACTCTAACCCTAACGCTAACCCTAACCCTACCCCTAAACCTAACCCTAACCCTAACCCTAACCCTAACACTAAGCCTAATCCTAACCCTAACCCTAACGCTAACGCTAACCCTAACCCTAACCCTAACCCTAACCCTTACCCTAACCCTAACGCTAACCCTAAACCTAACCCTAACCCTAACCCTGAACCTAACCCTAACCCTAACCCTAACGCTAACGCTAACCCTAACCCTAACCCTAACCCTAACCTCAACGCTAACCCTAACCCTAACCCTAACGCTAACCCTAACCCTAACCATAACGCTAACCCTAACCCTATACCTAACCCTAACCCTAAACCTAACGCTAATGCTAACTCTAACCGTAACCCTAAGGCTAACGCTAACCCTAACCCTAACGCTAACCCTAACCCTACCCCTAAACCTAACCCTAACCCTAACCCTAACCCTAACCCTAACACTAAGCCTAATCCTATCCCTAACCCTAACGCTAACGCTAACCCTAACCCTAACCTTAACCCTAACCCTTACCCTAACCCTAACGCTAACCCTAAACCTAACCCTAACCCTAACCCTGAACCTAACCCTAACCCTAACGGTAACGCTAACCCTAACCCTAACCCTAACAATAACCCTAACCTAACCGTAATCTTCACCCTAACCCTAACGCTAACCCTAACCCTAACCCTAACCCTAACGCTAACGCTAACGCTAACCCTAACGCTAACCCTAACCCTACCCCTAAACCTAACCCTAACCCTAACCCTAACACTAAGCCTAATCCTAACCCTAACCCTAACGGTAACGCTAACCCTAACCCTAACCCTAACCCAAACCCTTACCCTAACCCTAACGCTAACCCTAATCCTAACCCTAACCCTATCCCTGAACCTAACCCTAACCATAACCCTAACCCTAACGCTAACGCTAACCCTAACCCTAACCCTAACCCTAACCTCAACGCTAACCCTAACCCTAACCCTAAACCTAACGCTAACCCTAACCCTAACCCTAACGCTAACCCTTTCCCTATACCTAACCCTAACCCTAACCCTAAGGCTAACGCTAACTCTAACCGTAACCCTAACGCTAACGCTAACCCTAACCCTAACGCTAACCCTAACCCTATCCCTAAACCTAACCCTAACCCTAACCCTAACCCTAACCCTGACTCTAACCCTCAGCCTAACCCTAACCCTAACCCTAACCCTAACCCTAACCCTGAACCTAACCCTAACCCTAACACTAACCCTAAACCTAAACCCAACCCTAACCCTAACCCTAACCCTAACCCTAACCCTAACCCTAACCCTAACGCTAACCCTAACCCTAACTCTAACCCTAACCCTAACCCTAACCCTAACGCTAACGCTAACCCTAACCCTAACGCTAAACCTAACCCTACCCCTAAACCTAACACTAACCCTAACCCTAACCCTAACACTAAGCCTAACCCTAACCCTAACCCTAACTTTAACCCTAACCCTGACTCTAACCCTCAGCCTAACCCTAACCCTAACCCTAACCCTAACCCTGAACCTAACCCTAACCCTAACACTAATCCTAACCCTAAACCCAACCCTAACACTAACCCTAACACTAACACTAACCCAACCCTAACCCTAACGCTAACCCTAACCCTAACCCTAACCCTAACCCTAACGCTAACCCTAACCCTAACCCTAACCCTAACCCTAACCCTAACGCTAACCCTAACCCTAACCCTAACACTAACCTAACCCTAAACTTAACCCTAACCCTAACCCCTAACGATAACCATAACCCTAACCCTAACCCTAAACCTAACCCTAACCCTAACCCTAGCGCTAAAGCTAACCCTAACCCTAACCCTAACCCTAACACTAACCCTAACCCTAACGCTAACCCTAACCCTAACCCTAACCCTAACCCTAACCCTAACGCTAACCCTAACCCTAACCCTAACCCTAACGCTAACCCTAACCCTAACCCTAACCCAAATCTAACCCTAAGGCTAACCCTAACCCTAACCCTAAACCTAACCCTAACCCTAGCCCTAACCCTAACGCTAACCCTAACCCTAACCCTAACCCTAACCTAACCCTAATCTTAACCCTAACCCTACGGCTAACCCTAACCCTAACCCTAACCCTAACCTAACCCTAATCTTAACCGTAACCCTAACCCTAACGCTAACCCTAACCCTAACACTAACCCTAACGCTAACGCTAACTCTAACCCTAACGCTAACCCTAACCCTACCCCTAAACCTAACCCTAACCCTAACCCTAACCCTAACACTAAGCCTAACCCTAACCCTAACCCTAACGCTAACGCTAACCCCTAACCCTAACCCTAACCGTAACCCTAACCCTAACCCTAACCGTGAACCTAACCCTAACACTAACCCTAACCCTAACCCTAACCCTAACCTCAACGCTAACCCTAACCCTAACCCTAACCCTAACCCTAACACTAAGCCTAACCCTAACTCTAACCCTAACGCTAACGCTAACCCTAAACCTAACCCTATCCCTAACCCTAACGCTAACGCTAACCCTAACCCTAACCCTAACCCTAACGCTAACCGTGAACCTAACCCTAACCCTAACCCTAACCCTAACCCTAACGCTAACGCTACCCCTAACCCTAACCCTAACCCTAACCTCAACGCTAACCCTAACCCTAACCCTAACCCTAACCCTAACCCTAACCCTAACGCTAACCCTAAACCTAACCCTAACGCTAACCATAACCCTATACCTAACCCTAACCCTAACCCTAACGCTAACCCTAACCCTAACCCCAACCTTAACGCTAACCCTAACCCTAACCCTAACCCTAACCCTAACCCTAAGCCTAACCCTAACCCTAACCCTAAAGCTAACGCTAACCCTAACCCTAACCCTAACCCTAACCCTAACCCTAACCCTAACCCTAACGCTAACCCTAACCCTAACCCTGAACCTAACCCTAACCCTAACCCTAACGCTAACGCTACCCTAACCCTAAACCTAAACCTAACCCTAACCCTAACCCTAACGCTAACCCTAACCCTAACCCTAACCCTAACCTAACCCTAATCTTAACCGTAACCCTAACCCTAACGCTAACCCTAACCCTAACCCTAACCCTAACGCTAACCCTAACCCTAACCCTAACCCAAATCTCACCCTAACGCTAACCCTAACCCTAACCCTAAAACTAAACCTAACCCTTAACCCTAACCCTAACGCTAACCCTAAACCTAACCTTAACCCTAACCCTAACCCTAACCCTAACCCTAACGCTAACCATAACCCTAACCCTAACCCAAATCTAACCCTAACGCTAACCCTAACCCTAAACCTAAACCTAACCCTAACCCTAACCCTAACGCTAACCCTAACCCTAACCCCAACCTTAACGCTAACCCTAACCCTAACCCTAACCCTAACCCTAACCCTAAGCCTAACCTTAACCCTAACCCTAACGCTAACGCTAACCCTAACCCTAACCCTAACCCTAACCCTAACGCTAACCCTAACCCTAACCCTGAACCTAACCCTAATCCTAACCCTAACGCTAACCCTAACCCTAACCCTAACCCTAACCTCAACGCTAACCCTAACCCTAACCCTAACCCTAACGCTAACCCTAAACCTAACCCTAACGCTAACCCTAACCCTATACCTAAACCTAACCCTAACCCTAACGCTAACCCTAACCCTAACCCTAACCCTAACCTCAACGCTAACCCTAACCCTAACCCTAACCCTAACCCTAACCCTAACCCTAACCCTAAACCTTACCCTAACGCTAACCGTAACCCTATACCTAACCCTAACCTTAACCCTAACGCTAACACTAACCCTAACACTAACCCTAACCCTAAGCCTAACCCTAAGCCTAACCCTAACGCTAACGCTAACCCTAAACCTAACCCTAACCGTAACACTAACCCTAACGCTAACCCTAACCCTAACCCTAACGCTAACGCTAACGCTAACCCTAACCCAACCGCTAACACTAACACTAATCCTAACGCTAACCCTAACCCTAACCCTAACGCTAACCCTAACCCTAACCCTAACCCTAACCTTAACTCTAAACCTAACCCTTACCCTAACCCTAACCCTAACCCTAACCCTAACCCTAACCCTAACCCTAACACTAACACTAACGCTAACCCTAACCCTAAGCCTAACCCTAACCCTAACCTAACCCTAAACTTTACGCTAACCCTAACCCTAACGCTAACCCTAATCCTAAACTTAACCCTAACCCTAACCCTAACACTAAGCCTGACCCTAACCCTAACGCTAACGCTAACCCTAACCCTAACCCTAACCCTAACGCTAAAGCTAACCCTAACCCTAACCCTAACCCTAACCCTAACCCTAACACTAACCCTAACCCTAACGCTAACCCTAACCCTAACCCTAACCCTAACGCTAACCCTAACCCTAACCCTAACCCTAACGCTAACCCTAACCCTAACCCTAACCCAAATCTAACCCTAAGGCTAACCCTAACCCTAACCCTAAACCTAACCCTAACCCTAGCCCTAACCCTAACGCTAACCCTAACCCTAACCCTAACCCTAACCCTAACCTAACCCTAATCTTAACCCTAACCCTACGGCTAACCCTAACCCTAACCCTAACGCTAACGCTAACTCTAACCCTAACGCTAACCCTAACCCTACCCCTAAACCTAACCCTAACCCTAACCCTAACCCTAACCCTAACACTAAGCCTAATCCTAACCCTAACCCTAACGCTAACGCTAACCCTAACCCTAACCCTAACCCTAACCCTTACCCTAACCCTAACGCTAACCCTAAACCTAACCCTAACCCTAACCCTGAACCTAACCCTAACCCTAACCCTAACGCTAACGCTAACCCTAACCCTAACCCTAACCCTAACCTCAACGCTAACCCTAACCCTAACCCTAACGCTAACCCTAACCCTAACCATAACGCTAACCCTAACCCTATACCTAACCCTAACCCTAAACCTAACGCTAATGCTAACTCTAACCGTAACCCTAAGGCTAACGCTAACCCTAACCCTAACGCTAACCCTAACCCTAACCCTAACCCTAACCCTAACCTAACCCTAATCTTAACCCTAACCCTACGGCTAACCCTAACCCTAACCCTAACCCTAACCTAACCCTAATCTTAACCGTAACCCTAACCCTAACGCTAACCCTAACCCTAACCCTAACCCTAACGCTAACGCTAACTCTAACCCTAACGCTAACCCTAACCCTACCCCTAAACCTAACCCTAACCCTAACCCGAACCCTAACACTAAGCCTAACCCTAACCCTAACCCTAACGCTAACGCTAACCCTAACCCTAACCCTAACCGTAACCCTAACCCTAACCCTAACCGTGAACCTAACCCTTACCCTAACCCTAACCCTAACCCTAACCCTAACCTCAACGCTAACCCTAACCCTAACCCTAACCCTAACACTAAGCCTAACCCTAACTCTAACCCTAACGCTAACGCTAACCCTAAACCTAACCCTATCCCTAACCCTAACGCTAACGCTAACCCTAACCCTAACCCTAACCCTAACCCTAACCGTGAACCTAACCCTAACCCTAACCCTAACCCTAACCCTAACGCTAACGCTACCCCTACCCTAACCCTAACCCTAACCTCAACGCTAACCCTAACCCTAACCCTAACCCTAACCCTAACCATAACCCTAACGCTAACCCTAAACCTAACCCTAACGCTAACCCTAACCCTATACCTAACCCTAACCCTAACCCTAACGCTAACCCTAACCCTAACCCCAACCTTAACGCTAACCCTAACCCTAAACCTAACCCTAACCCTAACCCTAAGCCTAACCCTAACCCTAACCCTAAAGCTAACGCTAACCCTAACCCTAACCCTAACCCTAACCCTAACCCTAACCCTAACCCTAACGCTAACCCTAACCCTAACCCTGAACCTAACCCTAACCCTAACCCTAACGCTAACGCTAACCCTAACCCTAAACCTAAACCTAACCCTAACCCTAACCCTAACGCTAACCCTAACCCTAACCCTAACCCTAACCTAACCCTAATCTTAACCGTAACCCTAACCCTAACGCTAACCCTAACCCTAACCCTAACCCTAACGCTAACCCTAACCCTAACCCTAACCCAAATCTCACCCTAACGCTAACCCTAACCCTAACCCTAAAACTAAACCTAACCCTAACCCTAACCCTAACGCTAACCCTAAACCTAACCTTAACCCTAACCCTAACCCTAACCCTAACCCTAACGCTAACCATAACCCTAACCCTAACCCAAATCTAACCCTAACGCTAACCCTAACCCTAAACCTAAACCTAACCCTAACCCTAACCCTAACGCTAACCCTAACCCTAACCCCAACCTTAACGCTAACCCTAACCCTAACCCTAACCCTAACCCTAACCCTAAGCCTAACCTTAACCCTAACCCTAACGCTAACGCTAACCCTAACCCTAACCCTAACCCTAACCCTAACGCTAACCCTAACCCTAACCCTGAACCTAACCCTAATCCTAACCCTAACGCTAACCCTAACCCTAACCCTAACCCTAACCTCAACGCTAACCCTAACCCTAACCCTAACCCTAACGCTAACCCTAAACCTAACCCTAACGCTAACCCTAACCCTATACCTAAACCTAACCCTAACCCTAACGCTAACCCTAACCCTAACCCTAACCCTAACCTCAACGCTAACCCTAACCCTAACCCTAACCCTAACCCTAACCCTAACGCTAACCCTAAACCTTACCCTAACGCTAACCGTAACCCTATACCTAACCCTAACCTTAACCCTAACGCTAACACTAACCCTAACACTAACCCTAACCCTAAGCCTAACCCTAAGCCTAACCCTAACGCTAACGCTAACCCTAAACCTAACCCTAACCGTAACACTAACCCTAACGCTAACCCTAACCCTAACCCTAACGCTAACGCTAACGCTAACCCTAACCCAACCGCTAACACTAACACTAATCCTAACGCTAACCCTAACCCTAACCCTAACGCTAACCCTAACCCTAACCCTAACCCTAACCTTAACTCTAAACCTAACCCTTACCCTAACCCTAACCCTAACCCTAACCCTAACCCTAACCCTAACCCTAACACTAACACTAACGCTAACCCTAACCCTAAGCCTAACCCTAACCCTAACCTAACCCTAAACTTTACGCTAACCCTAACCCTAACGCTAACCCTAATCCTAAACTTAACCCTAACCCTAACCCTAACACTAAGCCTGACCCTAACCCTAACGCTAACGCTAACCCTAACCCTAACCCTAACCCTAACGCTAAAGCTAACCCTAACCCTAACCCTAACCCTAACACTAACCCTAACCCTAACGCTAACCCTAACCCTAACCCTAACCCTAACGCTAACCCTAACCCTAACCCTAACCCTAACGCTAACCCTAACCCTAACCCTAACCCAAATCTAACCCTAAGGCTAACCCTAACCCTAACCCTAAACCTAACCCTAACCCTAGCCCTAACCCTAACGCTAACCCTAACCCTAACCCTAACCCTAACCCTAACCTAACCCTAATCTTAACCCTAACCCTACGGCTAACCCTAACCCTAACCCTAACGCTAACGCTAACTCTAACCCTAACGCTAACCCTAACCCTACCCCTAAACCTAAACCTAACCCTAACCCTAACCCTAACCCTAACACTAAGCCTAATCCTAACCCTAACCCTAACGCTAACGCTAACCCTAACCCTAACCCTAACCCTAACCCTTACCCTAACCCTAACGCTAACCCTAAACCTAACCCTAACCCTAACCCTGAACCTAACCCTAACCCTAACCCTAACGCTAACGCTAACCCTAACCCTAACCCTAACCCTAACCTCAACGCTAACCCTAACCCTAACCCTAACGCTAACCCTAACCCTAACCATAACGCTAACCCTAACCCTATACCTAACCCTAACCCTAAACCTAACGCTAATGCTAACTCTAACCGTAACCCTAAGGCTAACGCTAACCCTAACCCTAACGCTAACCCTAACCCTAACCCTAACCCTAACCCTAACCTAACCCTAATCTTAACCCTAACCCTACGGCTAACCCTAACCCTAACCCTAACCCTAACCTAACCCTAATCTTAACCGTAACCCTAACCCTAACGCTAACCCTAACCCTAACCCTAACCCTAACGCTAACGCTAACTCTAACCCTAACGCTAACCCTAACCCTACCCCTAAACCTAACCCTAACCCTAACCCGAACCCTAACACTAAGCCTAACCCTAACCCTAACCCTAACGCTAACGCTAACCCTAACCCTAACCCTAACCGTAACCCTAACCCTAACCCTAACCGTGAACCTAACCCTAACCCTAACCCTAACCCTAACCCTAACCCTAACCTCAACGCTAACCCTAACCCTAACCCTAACCCTAACACTAAGCCTAACCCTAACTCTAACCCTAACGCTAACGCTAACCCTAAACCTAACCCTATCCCTAACCCTAACGCTAACGCTAACCCTAACCCTAACCCTAACCCTAACCCTAACCGTGAACCTAACCCTAACCCTAACCCTAACCCTAACCCTAACGCTAACGCTACCCCTAACCCTAACCCTAACCCTAACCTCAACGCTAACCCTAACCCTAACCCTAACCCTAACCCTAACCATAACCCTAACGCTAACCCTAAACCTAACCCTAACGCTAACCCTAACCCTATACCTAACCCTAACCCTAACCCTAACGCTAACCCTAACCCTAACCCCAACCTTAACGCTAACCCTAACCCTAAACCTAACCCTACCCCTAACCCTAAGCCTAACCCTAACCCTAACCCTAAAGCTAACGCTAACCCTAACCCTAACCCTAACCCTAACCCTAACCCTAACCCTAACGCTAACCCTAACCCTAACCCTGAACCTAACCCTAACCCTAACCCTAACGCTAACGCTAACCCTAACCCTAAACCTAAACCTAACCCTAACCCTAACCCTAACGCTAACCCTAACCCTAACCCTAACCCTAACCTAACCCTAATCTTAACCGTAACCCTAACCCTAACGCTAACCCTAACCCTAACCCTAACCCTAACGCTAACCCTAACCCTAACCCTAACCCAAATCTCACCCTAACGCTAACCCTAACCCTAACCCTAAAACTAAACCTAACCCTAACCCTAACCCTAACGCTAACCCTAAACCTAACCTTAACCCTAACCCTAACCCTAACCCTAACCCTAACGCTAACCATAACCCTAACCCTAACCCAAATCTAACCCTAACGCTAACCCTAACCCTAAACCTAAACCTAACCCTAACCCTAACCCTAACGCTAACCCTAACCCTAACCCCAACCTTAACGCTAACCCTAACCCTAACCCTAACCCTAACCCTAACCCTAAGCCTAACCTTAACCCTAACCCTAACGCTAACGCTAACCCTAACCCTAACCCTAACCCTAACCCTAACGCTAACCCTAACCCTAACCCTGAACCTAACCCTAATCCTAACCCTAACGCTAACCCTAACCCTAACCCTAACCCTAACCTCAACGCTAACCCTAACCCTAACCCTAACCCTAACGCTAACCCTAAACCTAACCCTAACGCTAACCCTAACCCTATACCTAAACCTAACCCTAACCCTAACGCTAACCCTAACCCTAACCCTAACCCTAACCTCAACGCTAACCCTAACCCTAACCCTAACCCTAACCCTAACCCTAACGCTAACCCTAAACCTTACCCTAACGCTAACCGTAACCCTATACCTAACCCTAACCTTAACCCTAACGCTAACACTAACCCTAACACTAACCCTAACCCTAAGCCTAACCCTAAGCCTAACCCTAACGCTAACGCTAACCCTAAACCTAACCCTAACCGTAACACTAACCCTAACGCTAACCCTAACGCTAACCCTAACGCTAACGCTAACGCTAACCCTAACCCAACCGCTAACACTAACACTAATCCTAACGCTAACCCTAACCCTAACCCTAACGCTAACCCTAACCCTAACCCTAACCCTAACCTTAACTCTAAACCTAACCCTTACCCTAACCCTAACCCTAACCCTAACCCTAACCCTAACCCTAACACTAACCCTAACGCTAACCCTAACCCTAAGCCTAACCCTAACCCTAACCTAACCCTAAACTTTACGCTAACCCTAACCCTAACGCTAACCCTAATCCTAAACTTAACCCTAACCCTAACCCTAACACTAAGCCTGACCCTAACCCTAACGCTAACGCTAACCCTAACCCTAACCCTAACGCTAAAGCTAACCCTAACCCTAACCCTAACCCTAACCCTAACCCTAACACTAACCCTAACCCTAACGCTAACCCTAACCCTAACCCTAACCCTAACGCTAACCCTAACCCTAACCCTAACCCTAACGCTAACCCTAACCCTAACCCTAACCCAAATCTAACCCTAAGGCTAACCCTAACCCTAACCCTAAACCTAACCCTAACCCTAGCCCTAACCCTAACGCTAACCCTAACCCTAACCCTAACCCTAACCCTAACCTAACCCTAATCTTAACCCTAACCCTACGGCTAACCCTAACCCTAACCCTAAC
>NC_134538.1:22846139-22853639 GCF_050624435.1 Tenrec ecaudatus | reverse complement strand
AACCCTAACCCTAACCCTAATGCTAACCCTAACCCTAACCCTAACGCTAACCTAAACCCTAACCCTAACCCTACCCCTTACCCTAACCCTAACCCTAACCCTAACCCTAACCCTAACCCAAATCTAACCCTAACGCTAACCCTAACCCTAACCCTAAACCTAACCCTAACCCCTAACCCTAACGCTAACCCTAACCCTAAACCCTAACCCTAACCTAACCCTAATCTTAACCTAACGCTAACTCTAACCCTTACCCTAACCCTAACGCTAACGCTAACCCTAACCCTAACGCTAACCCTAACCCTACCCATAAAACCTAACCCTAACCCTAACCCTAACCCTAAACACTAAGCCTAACCCTAACCCTAACGCTAACGCTAACCCTAACCCTAACCCTAACCCTAACCCTAACGCTAACCCTAACCCTAACCCTAACCCTAACCCTAACCCTGAACCTAACCCTAACCCTAACCCTAACCCTAACGCTAACGCTAACCCTAACCCTAACCCTAACGTCAACGCTAACCCTAACCCTAACCCTAACCCTCACGCTAACCCTAAACCTAACCCTAACGCTAAGCCTAACCCTATACCTAACCTAACCCTAACCCTAACGCTAACTCAAACCTAACCCCCAACCTTAACGCTAAACCTAACCCTAACCCTAACCCTAACCCTAACCCTACCCCTAAACATAACCCTAACCCTAACCCTAACCCTAACACTAAGCCTAATCTAACCCTAAACCCAACCTAACGCTAACCCTAACCCTAACCCTAACCCTTACCCTAACCCTAATGCTAACCCTAAACCTAACCCTATAATCCTGACCTAACCCTAACCCTAACCCTAACCCTAACCCTAACGCTAACGCTAACCCTAACCCTAACCCTAACCCTCAACCTAACCCTAACCCTAACCCTAACCCTAACTCTAACGCTAACCCTAACCCTAACCTAACCCTAACCCTAACGCTAACGCTAACTCTAACATAACCCTAAGGCTAACCCTAACCCTAACCCTAACGCTAACCCTAACCCTAACCCTAACCCTAACCTAACCCTAACGCTAACCCTAACCCTAACCCTAACCCTAACCCTGAACCTAACCCCTAACCCTAACCCTATACCTAACCCTAATCCTAACCCTAAACCTAACGCTAACGCTAGCTCTAACGCTAACCCTAACCCTAACCCTAACACTAACGCTAACCCTAACCCTAACCTTAACTCTAAACCTAACCCTTACCCTAACCCTAACCCTAAACCTAACCCTAACCCTAACGCTAACCCTAACCCTAAGCCTAACCCTAACCCTTACCCTAACCCTAACCCCAACCCTAACGCTAACCCTAACACTAACCCTAACCCAAATCTAACCCTAACGCTAACCCTAACCCAAACCCTAAACCTAACCCTAACCCTAACCCTAACGCTAACCCTAACCCTAACCCTAACCCTAACCTAACCCTAATCTTAACCCTAACGCTAACCCTAACCCTAACCCTAACCCTAACGCTAACGCTAACCCTAACCCTAACGCTAACCTTAACCCTACCCATAAACCTAACCCTAACCCTAACCCTAACCCTAACACTAAGCCTAACCCTAACCCTAACGCTAACGCTAACGCTAACCCTAACCCTAACCCTAACCCTAACCCTAACCCTAACCCTAATGCTAACCCTAACCCTAACCCTAACCCTAAACCTGAACCTAACCCTAACCCTAACCCTAACCCTAAAGCTAACGCTAACCCTAACCCTAACCCTAACCCTAACCTCAACGCTAACCCTAACCCTAACCCTAACCCTCACGCTAACGCTAAAACTAACCCTAACGCTAACCCTAACCCTATACCTAACCCTAACCCTAACACTAACGCTAACTCTAACCCTAACCCCAACCTTAACGCTAACCCTAACCCTAACCCTAACCCTAACCCTGAACCTAACCCTAACCCTAACCCTATACCTAACCCTAACCCTAACCCTAACCCTAACGCTAACGCTACCACTAACCGTACCCCTAACCCTAACCCTAACCCTAACCCTAACGCTAACCCTAACCCTAACCCTAACCCTAATCTTAACTCTAAACCTAACCCTTACCCTAACCCTAACCCTAACCCTAACCCTAACCCTAACCCTAACGCTAACCCTAACCCTAAGCCTAACCCTAACCCTTACCCTAACCCTAACCCTAACCCTAACGCTAACCCTAACAATAACCCTAACCCAAATCTAACCCTAACGCTAACCCTAACCCTAACCCTAACCCTAACCCTAACGCTAACCCTAACCCTAACCCTAACCCTAACCCTAACCCTAACCCTAACCTAACCCTAATCTTAACACTAACGCTAACCCTAACCCTAACCCTAACCCTAACGCTAACGCTAACCCTAACCCTAACGCTAACCCTAAACCTACCCATAAACCTAACCCTAACCCTAACCCTAACCCTAACACTAAGCCTAACCCTAACCCTAACCCTAACGCTAACGCTAACCCTAACCCTAACCCTAACCCTAACCCTAACCCTAACCCTAATGCTAACCCTAACCCTAACCCTAACCCTAACCCTGAACCTAACCCTAACCCTAACCCTAACCCTAACGCTAACCCTAACCCTAACCCTAACCATAACCCTAAACCTAACGCAAACCCTAACCCTAACCATAACCCTAACCCTCACGCTAACCCTAAACCTAACCCTAACGCTAAGCCTAACCCTATACCTAACCCTAACCCTAACGCTAACTCTAACCCTAACCCCAACCTTAACGCTAAACCTAACCCTAACCCTAACCCTAACCCTAACCCTAACCTAACCCTAATCTTAACCCTAACCCTAACCCTAACGCTAACCCTAACCCTAACCCTAACCCTAACGCTAACCCTAACTCTAACCCTAACGCTAACCCTAACCCTACCCCTAAACATAACCCTAACCCTAACCCTAACCCTAACACTAAGCCTAATCCTAACCCTAACCCTAACGCTAACGCTAACCCTAACCCTAACCCTCACCCTAACCCTAACGCTAACCCTAAACCTAACCCTAACCCTAATCCTGAACCTAACCCTAACCCTAACCCTAACCCTAACGCTAACGCTAACCCTAACCCTAACCCTAACCCTAACCTCAACGCTAACCCTAACCTTAACCCTAACGCTAACCCTAACCCTAACCCTAACGCTAACCCTAACCCTATACCTAACCCTAACCCTAACGCTAACGCTAACTCTAACCGTAACCCTAAGGCTAACCCTAACCCTAACCCTAACGCTAACCTTAACCCTAACCCTAACCCTAACCATAACCCTAACGCTAAACCTAACCCTAACCCTAACCCTAACCCTGAACCTAACCCTAACCCTAACGCTATACCTAACCCTAACCCTAACCCTAACCCTAACGCTAACGCTAACTCTAACCGTAACCCTAACCCTAACCCTAACCCTAAACCTAATGCTAACCCTAACCCTAACCTTAACTCTAAACCTAACCCTTACTCTAACCCTAACCCTAACCCTAACCATAACCCTAACGCTAACCCTAACCCTAAGCCTAACCCTAACCCTTACCCTAACCCTAACCCTAACCCTAACGCTAACCCTAACACTAACCCTAACCCAAATCTAACGCTAACGCTAACCCTAACCCTAACCCTAAACCTAACCCTAACCCTAACCCTAACGCTAACCCTAACCCTAACCCTAACCCTAACCCTAACCTAACCCTAATCTTAACCCTAACGCTAACCCTAACACTAACCCTAACCCTAACGCTAACGCTAACCCTAAACCTAACGCTAACCTTAACCCTACCCATAAACCTAACCCTAACCCTAACCCTAACCCTAACACTAAGCCTAACCCTAACCCTAACCCTAACGCTAACGCTAACCCTAACCCTAACCCTAACCCTAACCCTAACCCTAATGCTAACCCTAACCCTAACCCTAACCCTAACCCTGAACCTAACCCTAACCCTAACCCTATAACTAACCCTAATCCTAACCCTAACCCTAACGCTAACGCTAACTCTAACCGTAACCCTAACCCTAACCCTAACCCTAACGCTAACCCTAACCCTAACCTTAACTCTAAACCTAACCCTTACCCTAACCCTAACCCTAAACCTAACCCTAACCCTAACGCTAACCCTAACCCTGACCCTAACCCTAACCCTAAGCCTAACGCTAACCCTAACACTAACCCTAACCCAAATCTAACCCTAACGCTAACCCTAACCCTAACCCTAAACCTAACCCTAACCCTAACCCTAACGCTAACCCTAACCCTAACTCTAACCCTAACCCTAACCTAACCCTAATCTTAACCCTAACGCTAACCCTAACCCTAACCCTAACCCTAACGCTAACGCTAACCCTAACCCTAACGCTAACCCTAACCCTACCCATAAACCTAACCCTAACCCTAACCCTAAACCTAACACTAAGCCTAACCCTAACCCTAACCCTAACGCTAACGCTAACCCTAACCCTAACCCTAACCATAACCCTAACCCTAATGCTAACCCTAACCCTAACCCTAATCCTAACCCTGAACCTAACCCTTACCCTAACCCTATACCTAACCCTAACCCTAACCCTAACCCTAACGCTAACGCTAACTCTAACCGTAACCCTAACCCTAACCCTAACCCTAACCCTAACGCTAACCCTAACCCTAACCCTAACCCTAACCTTAACTCTAAACCTAACCCTTACCCTAACCCTAACCCTAACCCTAACCCTAACGCTAACCCTAACCCTAAGCCTAACCCTAACCATTACCCTAACACTAACCCTAACCCTAACGCTAACCCTAACACTAACCCTAACCCAAATCTAACCCTAACGCTAACCCTAACCCTAATCCTAAACCTAACCCTAACCCTAACCCTAACGCTAACCCTAACCCTAACCCTAACCCTAACCCTAACCTAACCCTAATCTTAACCCTAACGCTAACCCTAACCCTAACCCTAACGCTAACGCTAACCCTAACCCTAACGCTAACCCTAACCCTACCCATAAACCTAACCCTAACCCTAACCCTAACCCTAACGCTAAGCCTAACCCTAACCCTAACCCTAACGCTAACGCTAACCCTAACCCTAACCCTAACCCTAACCCTAAACCTAATGCTAACCCTAACCCTAACCCTAACGCTAACCCTAAACCTAACCCTAACCCTAACCCTTACCCTAACCCTAACCCTAACCCTAACCCTAACCCAAATCTAACCCTAACGCTAACCCTAACCCTAACCCTAAACCTAACCCTAACCCTAACCCTAACGCTAACCCTAACCCTAACCCTAACCCTAACCTAACCCTAATCTTAACCCTAACGCTAACTCTAACCCTTACCCTAACCCTAACGCTAACGCTAACCCTAACCCTAACGCTAACCCTAACCCTACCCATAAACCTAACCCTAACCCTAACCCTAACCCTAACACTAAGCCTAACCCTAACCCTAACCCTAACGCTAACGCTAAACCTAACCCTAACCCTAACCCTAACCCTAATGCTAACCCTAACCCTAACCCTAACCCTAACCCTAACCCTGAACCTAACCCTAACCCTAACCCTAACCCTAACGCTAACGCTAACCCTAACCCTAACCCTAACCCTAACCTCAACGCTAACCCTAACCCTAACCCTCACGCTAACCCTAAACCTAACCCTAACGCTAAGCCTAACCCTATACCTAACCCTAACCCTAACTCTAACGCTAACTCAAACCCTAACCCCAACCTTAACGCTAAACCTAACCCTAACCCTAAACCTAACCCTAACCCTACCCCTAAACATAACCCTAACCCTAACCCTAACCCTAACACTAAGCCTAATCCTAACCCTAAACCTAACGCTAACGCTAACCCTAACCCTAACCCTAACCCTTACCCTAACCCTAATGCTAACCCTAAACCTAACCCTAACCCTAATCCTGAACCTAACCCTAACCCTAACCCTAACCCTAACGCTAACGCTAACCCTAACCCTAACCCTAACCCTAACCTCAACGCTAACCCTAACCCTAACCCTAACGCTAACCCTAACCCTAACTCTAACGCTAACCCTAACCCTATACCTAACCCTAACCCTAACGCTAACGCTAACTCTAACAGTAACCCTAAGGCTAACCCTAACCCTAACCCTAACGCTAACCCTAACCCTAACCCTAACCCTAACCATAACCCTAACGCTAACCCTAACCCTAACCCTAACCCTAACCCTGAACCTAACCCTAACCCTAACCCTATACCTAACCCTAATCCTAACCCTAAACCTAACGCTAACGCTAACTCTAACCGTAACCCTAACACTAACCCTAACCCTAACGCTAACCCTAACCCTAACCTTAAATCTAAACCTAACCCTTACCCTAACCCTAACCCTAAACCTAACCCTAACCCTAACGCTAACCCTAACCCTAAGCCTAACCCTAACCCTTACCCTAACCCTAACCCCAACCCTAACGCTAACCCTAACACTAACCCTAACCCAAATCTAACCCTAACGCTAACCCTAACCCTAACCCTAAACCTAACCCTAACCCTAACCCTAACGCTAACCCTAACCCTAACCGTAACCCTAACCCTAACCTAACCCTAATCTTAACCCTAACGCTAACCCTAACCCTAACCCTAACCCTAACGCTAACGCTAACCCTAACCCTAACGCTAACCTTAACCCTACCCATAAACCTAACCCTAACCCTAACCCTAACCCTAACACTAAGCCTAACCCTAACCCTAACGCTAACGCTAACCCTAACCCTAACCCTAACCCTAACCCTAACCCTAATGCTAACCCTAACCCTAACCCTAACCCTAACCCTGAACCTAACCCTAACCCTAACCCTAACCCTAACGCTAACGCTAACCCTAACCCTAACCCTAACCCTAACCTCAACGCTAACCCTAACCCTAACCCTAACCCTCACGCTAACCCTAAACCTAACCCTAACGCTAACCCTAACCCTATACCTAACTCTAACCCTAACCCTAACGCTAACTCTAACCCTAACCCCAACCTTAACGCTAACCCTAACCCTAACCCTAACCCTAACCCTGAACCTAACCCTAACCCTAACCCTATACCTAACCCTAACCCTAACCCTAACCCTAACGCTAACGCTACCACTAACCGTACCCCTAACCCTAACCCTAACCCTAACCCTAAACCTAACGCTAACCCTAACCCTAACCCTAACCCTAATATTAACTCTAAACCTAACCCTTACCCTAACCCTAACCCTAACCCTAACCCCAACCCTAACGCTAACCCTAACCCTAAGCCTAACCCTAACCCTTACCCTAACCCTAACCCTAACCCTAACGCTAACCCTAACAATAACCCTAACCCAAATCTAAACCTAACGCTAACCCTAACCCTAACCCTAACCCTAACCCTAACCCTAACGCTAACCCTAACCCTAACCCTAACCCTAACCCTAACCCTAACCCTAACCCTAACCTAA